>NC_056741.1:733087444-733089944 GCF_019279795.1 Protopterus annectens | reverse complement strand
ATTCCAAGTATGTCATCACCTCCCTTATCAGTCTTCATCTATGTTTTGTTTTTGCTTGCATGCTCCTGCTTTTAAACCTCACACTCTTTCCATCATCTGTCTTACCCTTCCTTCCTTCCTTCCCCACCTTTGCTTCTCCAAATAAAACAAAATTGGGGGATTGTCCTTAGAAAACAAATATACCCCCCCTGCATTCCATTCTAACCTCCCCTTTCCTTGGGAATGTCCCTCTGTTTATTGTGCACCCATTTCCTACTTTCCTATACACACTTATTTCCCTCCCTTTTAAAGGTGCAAACATAGATGCAAACATTGTTGTAGGCCTTTTAATATGGCATGCAAGCTTTCTTGTAACATCATAATGCAGCTCATGTGCATACTTTTCTGCGAGTAGGTTTTCGACTTAGTGGTAGCATGGGCTGTACAATTCCAGCCATTTAACTGACAAAGACCCTCAGGTTGTATTGTGTAATGAGCAATACTCATGGAAGTCCCAGCAAGATGGCCTTAGGCATGTTTCTGAATACTAGGAATTGTTTGTACAACTTGGGCTGCAATCTTCTCAGCTTGCTCAGTGATCACCATCTCACACACTATTGTGTCCATTTCATGCATATAAGATTCATCTTTTTTGCTTTATAACCATCACAAGCACACCACTGCCTTACCTGTTGAAGTGATACTTCCAGATAATTGTCTTTTCTGCTAAATAAATAAAAAAGTTTGGTTGTTGTTTGCTAATTTCATAAAGCAAAGCATTTTGTAACAGACATTCCAGTTTCTGCTTATTTCCTTAAGTCACCTTTGTACCTGTCTTTTTTCTATTCATGTGGATGAATATTTCAAACTTGATATGTAATTTGTAGCTTTATTCACCTTAGACTTAAATTTACACACACAAACATATAAATGGATTTATGACATTTCATCAAAATTTCATAGCATCAAACCTCCAATCATTGAGTGTGTAATGTCTGAAATGTAAAATATTGAAAAAAAAACATTTGTTTTGTGGGAGCAAGCCCCCCTATGCCCCCTATGTGTGTTGGGGTGCCTCCTGCTAATTATGTATATCAACTCTAAGCTTGCGCTATAGTGGGGAAAGGGTAAGTGCCTCAAGCCCCACTGTTCCACAATCTCACTCAAAAAAAATCCAGTACAATTCATTCAGCTTTTTCACCATTCGATGTAACAAAAACATTGGCAAAATATAAGTAACATATATATATATATATATATATATATATATATATACATATATACATATATATATATATATATATATATATATATATATATATATATATATATACACACACACACACACACACACACACTGGTCCCCTTCACATGGTCGACTTTTCAGAAAGTCGACTTTCATATGGCCAAGACCATATGATCGACTTTCAAAAAGCTGACCATGGGGAACCGCTATCTCAGTGCAGTGCGGAATGGGAAAATTTCCTCTTCTGCACTGTAGTGCGATCTCAGAGTTGGTATATTTAAGTTATGGAAGGTGTGGGGGCGGAGCCCCCCATGGGTTGTGCAGGGTGGCTTTCCTCCCTGCTAACAGTTGCAAGGTAAGTGTTTGGTGTGTGTTATGTGTTTATTTAACATGGTCGGCTTTTCAAAAGTCGATCATATGCTCTCGGCCATACGAAAGTCGACTTTCTGAAGAGTTGACCATGTAAAGTAGACCTATATATATATATATATATATATATATATATATATATATATACACCCATACACATATATATAATATATTTATGTATATATATATATATATATATATATATATATATATATATAAAATGTATATATCTATATATATATATATATATATATATATATATATATATATATATTTGTTGTTGTTTGTCTTTCGGCTTTTCCTGGTAAGGGGTCGCCACAGCGGAACTCCGTTCCGCTAATGATTGGCAGTAGATTTTTATGAAACACCGAGGTGCCAGCTTGATGCTCAACCTTCAACGAAGGCACGCCCATTTATGCACGCATGTCTTTCGAACGCTACCTAACCATGGGGAGGACATGCAGACTCCACACAGAAGGCACTCCCAAGCCCAGCCGAGAATTGAACGGGAGAACCTCTTGCTGTGAGGTAACAACGCTACCGCCATACCACTGCATCATTTTATATATATATATATATATATATATATATATATATATATATATATATATATATTATAAAAAAATGCGTAAAGTCAGATTTTCATTCCAACAGCTGTTTTCCTTTCATTTTGCACAAACAGACACATTGTAATGCTTATACAGTGAATACAATTTCATACATATTAATTCCCATTATGTAAATATAGTACTGTTAGTATTTTAAAGAATAGACAGACAATAGGAGACATCCCGAATATTCTGGAGAAACGTGAACTCATATGGCAATTAAAGCTGAACTCTTTTAGGAAGCCTGGACTAAACTACTACTGTTCAATTAAAAGTGCGCTGGAACTTAAAAAATGGC